>NC_084597.1:11348221-11365721 GCF_033807715.1 Cololabis saira | reverse complement strand
CGCACGCAAACCTTTAGTAAATCAGGCCCTAAGACTTCTCTAACACACACAATTTTTATAGATTACCAGCTGACTCACATTGCTTTGTACAGTAAGTTCACATAAATTGCTTACTGAAATGTCTATAGAGCCACCTTTACAGCGAGTGATAAACAGTTAACAGGAACAGAGGTTTGGTGTTTTGCTTCCAACTGTTTAAAGGAGGGTTTTTCCCCCCTCTGAGTTTATTAGATTCCTGCAGCCTCATCACAGTTGTTTGGAAGTGTTTTATGTGGTTAGTTTAAGTCCTACATGTTTACAAAAAGATACTTTTCTTTCTAATTTTTTCCCCATTCCATACCAACCATAGCCATCATTGAGACACTAGAGTCAATGGGACCTTTTGGGAAATTAAGTTTGAAAAACAAAAACAAAACAGACAAACAGTGACTTTTTTATTGTTCCATTGCAGAGCATGTTAACCTATGATATTTAATTTGTCCCAACAACTTCATTTTGTTTTGCTAACCTACAAATACGCATCCATTCAAGTGAATTATCATGATTATTTGGTGCAAATCAGTACAACAGGTAAGGTATTTGACCATGTTTGATAAGTCTATGTTATGAAATGAATCAAAGAATCTGGAGAAATTTAGTCAATAAAAAGATAATAAAAATAGTTACATAGGAATTTAATTGTCGACTATTGTCTGCAAAAAAAAGAAGTGAGAGTGAGGAGATTTAGACAACCTCATATAAATTTAAAAGCTGAGAGCTAAATAAGAGCCATTTAATTCATAATACGATTAGTCGACCAATACCTATATTAGTCGACTATCAGTCAAATAATTTCATACTAACGGGTCGTTTTTTTGGAAAAAGTAGGTAAAGTCCTACCAAAAGAAAAAGAAAAAGAAAAGTCCAATATTTTCCCTTGTGGCGTTTCACCACAAGACAACAATTTTCCATTTCTTTTAAATTCACTGTTAGATGAGACTTTGCTTGATGTCTCAAGCTTGTATGAAAACTGTTACTGTACTCCTACTACTGTTCACTTAATTTCTGCATGTACATTAATCAGTCAGACTTTTTCAGGGCTTTTTCTTTGTTTCACATAAAGGTTGTGCTGAGGTTAGAATGTTTGGTTGAAAATGTCATGGTGTTCTCTTTGAAGGCAGCAATACTTATCAAACAAACTGCCAGTGAATCATTATTTCGGACAAATAGTGAATAAAGTCAAAATGTTCTCCGTCAACTTTGCCTTGTTTCATTTATTTAAACAGTGAAACGCTGCTTTATCATTTCATTGTGTATTTTAATTAATCTCTCAGAGTGGTTTGTAAAACAAGGCCAGTTTATTTTTCAAGCAGATTTCTTGTACAAGAGAATTTAAAGTGCTTTACATAAAAACATGTAAAAATACATTAAAAAGTGAAATAGCGTTAAAAGCCGTATGACTAAAAACAGAGATAAGTTAAAAAAAAAAGAATAAAACAATAAATGAGATGCAAGAAATATAAGTTATAGTGCTCAATGAAATGTTTTCAACCTTCACTTAAAGCAGCCCTGATGCATTCTGGGAGTTGTGTTTGGTTGTAACTCTGGCTACAGAAAGTAGGCGTGGCCTTTGTGATGGGGAAAAAAGTGTTTCCCATATTTGATGAAACCCAAACTGCATAGAGCAGCAGAATAAAGCTTTGGACGACTACAGGTGCAGACTGGAACTCTGCCCAAACTGATATTAGCAGTGGAAACATCAATGTTTTGTCTGCTAAAATGTATCATCCTCTACGCTTTAATATCAGTATCCTCCTTTGTTTCATCGTGATTCTGCATCAAGATGCCTGATCTGACCCTTTTGCCTTCAACTGTTTAATTAAATTACACACACAGGTACAAAGACAATTAAAGCTACAAGCAGCGATGAACGGGCCCTTGCACCCTTGTGCACGTTCAGGCGTGCTGCAGTGGAAGCTTGTATGACTTGCATGTAGATTCTTCAGGCCTGGACTTTTAGCGGATGACACCAGCCACGACTCTCTATATCAAACCATTCAAAAGTTATGGCAGAAAGTAGGAACTATCAAATATGGACCAATCAGATAAAGGGGGGGGCGCGCTTTTTGGCGTCTATCGTCGCCACGGTAACGCTTTTGACTGAGAAAAGTAATGTGCATCGTCGCAGGATTGAGACGCACATTTTGATGTATAACACACCTGGGTGCACGTTACGGTTCGGGCCGCATTAACGGCCGAAGGAATGGCATAAATTGCGCCAAAATTACACGATTAATTCAAAATGGCCGACTTCCTGTTCGGTTTCGGCCATGGCTCCAAGAGACTTTTCTTTAAGTTGAGACATGATACAGGTGTTTACCGATTTTCGTGCATGTACGTCAAACCGTAGTTGAAATGTTGAGGAAAAAACGCCGAAATGTCGAGAAAAAAGTCGAAACGTCGAGAAAAAAGTTGAAATTTCAAGAAAAAAGTCGAAATGTCAAGATTAATGTTGAAGTACAATCTTGAGAACAAAGTCGAAATGTCGAGGAAATAGTCAAAATTTCATGAAAAAAGGCGAAATGTCGAGATTAAAAAAGAAAGGAAAAAGGAAGAAAAAAAGAGAAAAAAAGAGAAAAAAAAGAAGAAAAAAAGGTCAAACATTTTTGAAAAAGCTCCAGGAGCCACCAGGGTGGCGCTAAAGAGCCGCATGCGGCTCTGGAGCCGCGGATTGCCGACCCCTGTATTAGACAATCCAGAGATTTATAAACCAACAGCAAGATTTTAACATCTGTTCTGTGACAGACAGGAAGCCAGTGTAAAGATCCACCAAGTGGAGTTATATGGTCCACTTTCTTGGTCTTAGTGAAGACTCGGGCAGCAGCGTTCTGATCTAACTGACCGTTACAGTAGTCCGGTCATCTGACGATAAAAGCAAGATTTTCACACACAACCATCTCTAGGGGTTTACAGAAAATGGTCTGAAAAAGAGAAACTATCCAGAGAGCAGCTGTTCTGTGGACAGAAATGCCTTGTTGATGCCAGAGGTCAGAGGAGAATGGCCAGACTGGTTGGAGCTAATAGAAGGAAAACAGTACCTCAAATAACCACTCGTTACAACCGAGGTATGCTGAATAGAATCTCTGAACACACAACACGTGGAACCTTGAGGCGGATGGGCTACAGCAGCAGAGGACCACACCAGGTCACTCCTGTCAGCTAAGAACAGGAAACTGAGGCAACAATTCACACAGGCTCACCAAAACTGGACAACAGAAGTTTGGAGAAACGTTGTCTGGTTTGCTGAGTCTCAATTTCTGCTGCGACATTCAGATGGTCGGGTCAGAATTTGGCGTCAACAACATGAAAGCATGGATCCATCCTGCCTCGTATCAACGATTCGGGTTGGTGGTGGGTAGGAATGGGTGATATTTTACCGTTCACGATAAACCGTCAAAAAAAATTCCCCACGGTAGGAAATTGTCATCTCGCGGTAAAAATGATAAATTAACGTTGATGATGTTTTTGTGTAAAGCCTGAATTATGGTTCTGCGTTAAATCGACGCACAACGTAAATGAAGGAAGGAAGGAAAGATATGAGCCTGAAAGAAAAAAAAGAAAGAAAGAAATGAGCCTGAAAGAAAGAAAGAAATGAGCCTGAAAGAAAGAAAGAAAGAAATGAGCCTAAAAGAAAGAAAGAAAGAAAGAAAGAAAGAAAGAAAGAAAGAAAGAAAGAAAGAAAAAAAGAAAGAAAGAAAGAAAGAAAGAAAGAAAGAACAAAAGACAGAACGAAAGAACAAAAGAACAAAAGACAGAACGAAAGAACGAAAGAAAGAAAGAAAGACAGAAAGAAAGAACGAAAGAAAGAAAGACAGAAAGAAAGAAAGAAAAAGAAAAAAAGAAAGAAATGAGCCTGAAAGAAAGAAAGAAAGAACAAAAGACAGAAAGAAAAAAAAGAAAGAAAGAAAAGAAAGAAAGAAAGAAAGAACGAAAGAAAGAAAGACAGAAAGAAAGAGAAAGAAAGAAAGAAAGACAGAAAGAAAGAAAGAAAAAGAAAAAAAGAAAGAAATGAGCCTGAAAGAAAGAAAGAAAGAACAAAAGACAGAAAGAATGAAAGAAAAAAAAGAAAGAAAGAAAGAAAGAAAGAAAGAAAGAAAGAAAGAAAGAAAGAAAGAAAGAAAGAAAGAAAGAAAGAAAGAAAGAAAGAAAGAAAGAAAGAAAGAAAGAAAGAAAGAAAGAAAGAAAGAAAGAAAGAAAGAAAGAAAGAAAGAAAGAAAGAAAGAAAGAAAGAAAGAAAGAAAGAAAGAAAGAAAGAAAGAAAGAAAAATTCCGGTTGATGAGTTTTTTGTGTAACAAACATGGCGGATCTAATAGAATTATAGTTACAAAGGTGGAGTTGAATTGGTATTTTTTTTATCGTCATTTTTATCGTTATTGGGATAAATGCCAGAAATGATCGTGATACATTTTTTAGTCCATACCGCCCATCCCTAGTGGTGGGGGTGTAATGGTGTGGGGGACATTTTCCTGGCACACTTTGGGCCCATTATTTCCAATTAAGGACTGTGTCAACACCAAAGCCTACCTGAGTTTTGTTGCTGACCATGTCCATCCCTTTATGACCACAGTGGACCATCTTCTGATGCTACTTCCAGCAGGGTAAAGCACCATGTCATAAAGAATCATCTCAGACTGGTTTCTTGTACATGACGATGAGTTCACTACTCAAACGGCTCCACAGTCACCAGATCTCAGTCCAACAGAGCACCTTTGGGATGTGGTGGAACAGCACTCATCATGGATGTGCAGCAGACAAATCTGCAGCAACTGCATGATGCTATCATGTCAATATGGACCAAACTCTGACGAATATTTCCAATACCTTGTGGAATCTATGCCACAAAGGATTAAGGCAGTTCTGAAGGCAAAAAAGGGGTCGAACACGGTAATAGCAAGGTGTGCCTAATAAAGAGGCCGGTGAGTGTATTTCCTCTTCTCATGGTGGAGACCATTTCCTAAAGTCTTTAATGAAATGTATCTGATTTAATTCAGTCAGAATATTTCCAACATATCCCTCCATACACCAGCCAGCTTTAGGCGTACATTGAGCTGCTGGACTCCACTCACATTTACTTCTTTTATTATTTACTACCCCTAGATCTGCACAAAATCTAAATATTTTCAAAAACAAAACAAAACAAGAACTGCCAAATATCACATGAACCTTTTTACGCTTTCACAGGGTGGTTTTTCATACGATAATCCAGTGAATCGCAGAAGTGTTATGGGAACGCTTATTTTTTTTATTGGACATGTTATCCCAAATGCAGATGAGTATCAGTCGTGTGGTCGTTGGTAAAGATTTTGTAACTAACCCAAAACTAGTTTAACCCACAACAAACACTTTGCCAGCAGCCCAGGAAGCAGAAACTGGTTGATTATTAATTATTCAGCAGCTTCTTTATATTTACATCACTGCTACGGTGTGAGACGACTGTATAATCAACCCTGCTGACTCCCAAAGTTGGCAACCCTTAACTAAACACCACCAATCCATTTCAACATTACGCTCTTCGTCTGCATTGTGGCATACAAACACCATGTGTCAGTTGTAGCATAACAAAAAAGAATATCAGGCCAATCATCACATTTTAGTGAATGTTGTTTAGATTACAAGCAAGGCTGGAGGTTGCTGGAGAATAAACATCTCCAAACCAACTCAAGCTTCTTCCACAAAATACTACACAGTAATACTACACAGTGATGTAACTCTAGTCGGGTATATTCTAGTAACTCTAGTCAGATATATACAAATATCCTAAATAAATACCTATAACTAGTGCTGGGCGGTATGACCAAAAATTTATATCACAGTATTTTTCAAAATTATATCGGTTTCACGGTGTATCACGTTTTTTTTTTTTTTTCATGCACAACTGGGTGTTAACCACATTTTCTAATGATTTGGAAAGGAATTGCTGCAGTAAATTGGCTTAGAATGGCCTATTTTACTGTCATGAGGAGCATAAATCAAATAAATTTGATTTAGGCATGCTTTTCAAAGAAAACAATCTTTTACAAAATTACAAGGTAGAAAATATTTATTGAACATAAAAAACTGAACATTTTTTAATTTCTCAGCTCTATGTTGTTTTGGTTCCACCTCCTGGTGAATGTTAGGTAAAATTCTTATTTGGTCACTTTTTTGTTGGCCAACGATTTATGTTTGTGGTGCGCAACAGGTACGGGAGTGGCCAGTCTATTTCCTTATTTTACAACGCCGTTATTAATTGTTCGGTTTTTTTTCCCACTTATTCCACCGAACACCGAAAGTGTTTTTTTGCCATTTTTCGGCCGAACAATTTCGGTTACCGAACAATCGGTGCATCACTACTGCTAAACAGTCCCCTCACAAACAGTGTCCAGCGGTGCTACGTTCCCAACGTTGTGTACGCTACTGTACAAACTCACCGGTATTACGGTATGTGAAAAATTCATATCATAAGAAAAATAAACACCGGTATTCGGTATGAACCGGTATACCGCCCAGCACTACCTATAACTTTGGAATAATCTTGATATACCTTAACACACAGTGATTACAGGGACGGCACAACATGTCCTGCTCAATGTGTGCCTTCATAAAACCTTACAAAGTTCATCAATCTAATGATGGTCCCTTCTCTCTACTTTGCAGTCCACAGTCAGCAGCAAGTCCTTCATGTCTCAGGTCACTAACCGCTTTATTCAATTGGCGCTGGATAAAACACAGCGCTGTAAAAAGCCAACTGTTGCACATAGCTGTGTTAATAGTTTCCCCTTCACTGATGGGGTTTACGATGTTACCACAGCTGGAGGACCTGTCAATACCTCCAAAAGGGAGAAAAACACGCAACGACATGCTACGCTGGTTCACCTCCTGTGTCATTCACACAAATAACAGGACGAAGAAACTACTACTTACTTACTTACTTAGGGTAGTAGATCTTTCTCTGAGGTAGTTTCTGCTATACTACATGATATTCTCTTTACATACCAATTATAAGTTACAAATTAAATGTTATTACTAGGGCTGGGATTCGATTCAAAACATTAATCGAATGAATTACAGGCTTTGTAATTAATTAATCACAATTAATCACAATTTGATCGCATATCAATTTAAGACCTGAGAACAATGAGATTTCCTTTTTTGTTTGTTTCAAATAGATTTTTGTATACGAGTGAATGATTGACTAGTGAAAACATATGTTCAATTTATGAAACAGTTTATTTTTATCAAGGTGGTGCTTCACAAAGAACAAATCAGTGCAATTTTCTATAAAGTGCAGTAAATTAAATATATGCAGTATGCACATTGAATGAGACAGGTAGCCTATAGTCAAGGATCTGTAAACAACACTTAAATATAACAAAATACTTTCAACTGTTTCAAGTACATTCCAGAACATGGAAACACATTAGAAAACAGAGCACGCTTCCATCCATCCGTTTTTTAAAACAAAATTTCCCATTCACGGGACCAACGAGAGCCTTTTCGTCTGCGACTTCATTCATCTTTAACGTGTGTGGTAACAACTTAACTTGTGCACTTCGCTGTAACACTAATGCACATTGGTTGCAGAACCCTTGAGAGAGAGAGTTGTGAAACGCTTTGATCTCGCCGCGGAGCTTACAATGGGAGTCGACGTAAGTGTCATAAGTGTCTGGTTGGTTGGTGCGCCGTCCGTGTGAAAGTCTTCCCGTGAGAAACGTTCCGAGGGAAAAAACTAATGCGATTAAAATGCGCTATTTTTTCTGTAATTAATTAATCGAAATTAACGCGCTAAAGTCCCAGCCTTAGTTATTACATCAAATAGCCTGTGGAAGAAACAGGACTCTTAAAACATCATCCAATTAGTGACCCGAGCAAACTCACTGGGCAAAGTCCCTTTTTATTTGGTGCACATCTGTATGCTTTGGAGGCATGGCTTCTCTATGGCATCAATTCAATGCCAAATGTATTACGTTATTGCATTACACGGATGAAGGTGAAGTTCGTTTATGACATTACTGACAAGGAAATTGCTGTTATCATAAAAAGACATTAACAACTTAATTATATATGATAAAGTGGGACAGAATTTAACAACTTACTGTACCTCTGCATGCTGGTTCTGCATGACCGTGACAAGCAAGTTTTTGGCACACCGATGTCGACGTACTGTAAGGTGCTGAGTCATTCAGTAGCCAATGAGAAACTAGATCTCAGTTATGTCCCGCCTCCACTGGATTGACGGGGTGCTGATTTGATGCTCGTTTCAGAATTTCAACCACAAGAAGAAAAAAATGCAACTGAGAAAAATGCTTCGAAAGTAAAGATAGTTTTAGAGCTGATGACAAGAAAAGTGCAACCGGGAAACATGATTGCACTCTCAGAGGTTTTGATTTCTATGGTTATAGATTCTGGGTTTCATTTATCAGATTTCAAATTTTGGGTTTTTAATTCACAATACCTTTGGCATTGAATTGAGGCCAGGCCATACATTTACGAAGCAAAGGGGTTGTATATATATATACACACACACACACACACACACACACACACACACACACCAGGGGTCGGCAACCCGCGGCTCTAGAGCTCTAGGCTCTTTAGCGCCGCCCTTGTGGCTCCTGGAGCTTTTTCAAAAATGTTTGACCTTTTTTTTCCTTTTTTTCTTCTTTTTCCTTTTTTTCCTCTTTTTTTCTTCCTTTTTCCTTTCCTTTTTAATCTCGACATTTTGACTTCTCGACATTTCGACTTTTTTCTCAAAATTGTACTTCAACATTTATCTCGACATTTCGACTTTTTTCTCAAAATTTTTACCTTTTTCTCGACATTTCGACTTTTTTCTCGACATTTCGACTTTTTTCTCAAAATTGTACTTCAACATTTATCTCGACATTTCGACTTTTTTCTCAAAATTTGGACCTTTTTCTCAACATTTCGACTTTTTTCTCAAAATTGTACTTCAACATTTATCTCGACATTTCGACTTTTTTCTCAAAATTTTGACCTTTTTCTCGACATTTCGACTTTTTTCTCAACATTTCGACTTTTTTCTCGACATTTCGACTTTTTTCTCAACATTTCGACCTTTTTCTCGACATTTCGACTTTTTTCTCGAGATTGTACTTCAACATTAATCTCGACATTTCAACCTTTTTCTCGACATTTCGACTTTTTCCTCAACATTTCAACTTTTTCTCAACATTTCGACTTTTTTCTTGAAATTTTGACTTTTTTCTCGACATTTCGACTTTTTTTTCAACATTTTGCCTTTCGCCATTTGCCTTCATTCTAAGGCTTATACAAGACTTTTCATTTTTTGCGGCTTCAGACATATTTGTTTTTTGTGTTTTTGGTCCAATATGGTTCTTTCAACATCTTGGGTTGCCGACCCCTGGTATATACACACACACAAATATATATACACACGCAGACACATTTATATATATACACATACATACATACATACACATGGGCGTCAGCAGCTTTTGTAATGTGGGGGGGACACTTTTTGGGGGGGGGTCTGGGGGTCCTCCCCCAGAAAATTTTGAAAATAGTAGATTCAATTTCCCGCATTCTGATTCTGGTGCATTTTACACTCAAAATAATCTCCCTCTCTCTTTGTTTTTCATTGGAGCTGGCATGGTCTGCAATTACTGACTACTATTATGTTTTGGTTTAATTCATAGAGGACTGACACTGACAACTTTTTTGGCACTTTTTAGGCACTTTATTAAATGAGGATTAATGTCATGCAACAAAAAATCTCTTAAAAAAAAAGTAATGAGGAAATACAAACTATTCAGTGACCTGCAGAACATACAACTATAACTCAATACAACTATAACTCAATACTCAATACAACCTGTTAAATGTTCCATATCTTCACCCATCTCCTCTTTTATCTGTACATGCTTACAGCAGGATTTCTACAAATAGAACATAACCATCATACAAAGGCTCCAAAAGTGTGACCTCTTTTGTCATTTGCAGACACAAATGACTGGCAAATCTCCTCAAGTCAAGTTTGTCAAGATGCTCTTGGTGGATGTGGCAAACAGCCACATTGTTCAAGCGCTTTTGAGTCATTGAAGAGTGCAGCCAGGTCTTGAGCCTTCTTAAGGAAAAACTTCTCTCAGCCTCTGCTGAGGAGCATGGCACAACAAGAAGAAGCCTGACCAACACTTCTACTTGAGTGAACAGACCTGGAACCTCTGGCAGCATAGCTCTCAATGTATCCACCACTTCACTGACTGTGCTGCAGGGATACTGAAGTTTGAACATGGCCAGCTGTTCCTCCAACGAATGGCCGTTTAGTTCTGGGTACGAACTGACCACATCCACGTTTCCAGTTATTAACACTTTATATATCAGTGGCGGCTGGTGACTGAAAAAATTGGGGAGGTTGGGAGGAAAACCAACCCACGGCGTCATGTTATTTTATATTAGTTGACTACTTATCCCTATTTTCTTATATTCAACAAAAAGTAAAAGAATGGCTTACAAGATTTCTTAACAACAACATCATTTTATTCAATTCTGTTGTTTCCAAATGAACCATACAGGCCTACTGCAGTATTTATCAAGGATGTGAGCAGGCCCGGATTAAGAGGGCAGGGGCCCCTGGGCAGAAATTCTTGATGGGCCCCCCCTCTCCCCCGAAAACACACACAAACATGCAAACAAACTGGGTTTTGAATTATGGACTGCTATTTGTTGGAAACACCTGTAGCTTATACAGGATTTACACTGATAGGGTACTGTCTGTATGATTACAATGGACAAAATCGGCACCTGCAGATATCCTCCATCATACAGAATTTACACATACTTGCAACTATGCTAGGGCTGGGCAATATATCGAGATTTTAATATATATCGATATATTTTCAAACGCGATATGGTACGAGACAATATCGTTTATATCGATTTAAAAAAAAATATGATTTTGATATAGCTTATTTTGTGACAAATTGACTTGAATTTTTTATTTGAGATTTGCACACGTTTTGTTTTTTGCACAACTGTCAACCTCAGTGGAAAAGTCTGCCTGTTACTGTCTACATTGTATTAATTGCAGTGTATTTTAATTTAATTGTTATGAAGGAAAGGGATATTTGTTTTATTTTATTCAAGAAGCATTTTTATTCTATATATGCAGGCAGTTTATTTTTATTTCATTTGTTTTATACATTTTGATATTGTGCAGACCTCTGTTAATAAAGGAACCTGTGTGACATTTGGCACGAGGCTTTGTATTAAAACTGTTTTTTTTTTTAAGGGTTTGCCTCAGAAAAAAATGAAGCTAACAGAGATGCTATGCTATAATGCTTGGGGGAAACCCCGATTATGGCACAGAAAAAATATCGATATATATCGAGTATCGCCATTCAGCTAGAAAATATCGAGATATGACTTTTGGTCGCCCAGCCCTAAACTATGCTTTCCTCAGCAATCAGCTACAATATCAAGACTATCAGCATATTGTTACTCATTACCATTTGCAAACAAAAGCTGCTTCATCTCCACAAGTCCAGATTATGGATTCAGAGTCAGATTCCTACATTATTCACACACAAACCCACATACACACACAAAATACCTGTGGCTGTCTCATTCCTGTCTGTCTCTCTCCTCTCCTTCTCATCTCTGTTTCAGTGTGGCTGTCACCTATCATGTTCTGCTAATACAAAAAGGATGCAAAATAGCACTGGTCAACTAGACTAAAAACCTTATGATATTAAATAAAAATGAAAAATAAATGTAATATAGGTTGTCCTAACACACACACACACACACACACACACACACACACACACACACACACACACACACACACACACACACACACACACACACACACACACACACACACACACACACACACACACACACACACACACACACACACACACATAATACCTGTGTGTCTCTCTCTCTCTCCTCTCCTCCTCCTCTGTGTTTCAATGTGGCTCTCATTTCTGGTTCATCTCTCTTTTTTTCTTCTTTTTTTCTAAATGTTTTTTCCCACATTCATCTCTCTCTCTCTCTTTCTCCTTCTCAGCTCTTTGTCCATTTTACTAACATCTTCTTTTCTCATGATCACTCTCTCAGAAAGACTTGTTTCTTGCTTTCTTACTAGCAAACTCAGTCACAATCTCATCAAAGTCCAACTTCTTGACGAGCTGAGACTCAATGGCCATCAGCGCGCCGGGGGATGCTGCTTGTTGGATGTACAAGGCTTGTACATCCAACAAGCAGCATCCCCCGGCGCGCTGTGGCTACAACGAGCAACCGGCTGCGTCGCGCTTTGTCCAGCATCGTCCTCCGGACGACCCGGCGGCAGGACCGGCTCCGGCGGAGCTGGCGCGGTGGTGGCTGTACCGGCGGAGCCGACGACGGCTCTTCCTGCTCATCCCTGCTTCTTTTTGAAAAAAAGTTGTGGATGGAAGGCACACTTTTTTAAAAAGTTTCCTCCCTCTCCTCCTTTTCTCTTTTCCGCTTTCTTTTACTACAACCGCTTCTCTCACTCATCTTTCTCCAATCAATCTCCTACACCCCCACAACTCGGAGCTGTCGGAGCGGCGTTTTAAGGACAGTGACGTCCGACTGCTAGCTGTTTGACCAATCAAAACATTCCATTTTAGTAAAAAAAAAAAATCAACGTGATTTTTATTGGTTATATACAGTCTACGGGTTTCTCCAATTCTAGCTGCCCCAATCCCTAAAAAAAAAAAAATTAAATAAATAAATTAAAAAAAAAAAAAAAAAAAAAAAAAAGAGGCTCGGCCATGGGCCCCCTGATGCGCGTGGGCCCCTGGGCGCCCGCCCATAATGCCCATTGGGTAATCCGGGCTTGGATGTGAGGTGTAACAAGAAGCAGGCCAGTGTTCAACACCTGTGAAGGCCCAGTACGTCACAGTGGGAATTTTACACAACACCCCCTGATTTAAAAAGAAAAAACTAGTTTTCTAGGGACAAAATGAAATCCCAGAATGCTTTTAGTCGTCATACAGCGAGAAATATATATTTTACTTTCATAATATTCACTCAGTGAATGTACATAATCACTTTTTTGCACGTTTTTTGCAACCTCGCCAGAATAAAGGCTGATTTCTGTCTGCTGCCGGCTCCGGAGCTGATTTATGGTTCTGCGTTACACCAACGCAGAGCCTACGGCGTAAGCTACGCGGTGACGCGCAACGTACGCCGTACCCTACGCCGTAGGCTCTGCGTCGATATATATATATAAGCTGGCTGTGTTTGACCATGGAACAACGCAATTTTGCTGTTTGGCCACTCAAGGTAAAACTTGGTAACTTACTGAATGTCTTATGTCCATCTCGGCATCTCCACATCGGCTTGCCTCAGACTGACTGAATGTTTTGAATGCTGCTGCTGCTGCTGCCGTGTTAAAAACAGAAGTAAAACGCGGAGTGGATTTCTGTAGATATGGGTAATCTCCTACTCATAAAGTGGAACGGATTTGATTATGAAGCAATGAAAACACGCTGGACTAGCAAATGTGGGGGGGTCCGAACGACTTTTTTTCAAGAGTGGGGGGGACGCGTCCCCCCCAAAATATATGGTGGCGACGCGCATGTACATACATACAGTACATACATACACAAACTTGCTAGCAAAACTTTGATCCACGCCTTCATCACCTCCAGACTCGACTACTGCAATAGCATCCTCTACGGCTCATCTTCCAAGGTCCTCAATAAACTCCAATATATTCAAAACTCTGCCGCCCTCCTACTCACCCACACCCGCTCCAGAGACCTCATCACCCCAGTCCTCCAGAAGCTCCACTGGCTCCCCATCCCTCAACGGATCCATTTCAAAATCCTTCTCCTCACCCACAAAGCTCTCCACAACCAGGCCCCCGCTACCTCACCGACCTGCTCCACCGCTACACTCCCTCCCGCAGCCTCCGCTCCTCTGACCCAACCTCCTGTCCCCTCCAGTCAGAACCAAGCACCGGACCTGGGGTGACAGAGCCTTCTCCATCGCTGCTCCCACCCTCTGGAACTCCCTCCCCAAACACATCCGGGACTGTACAGACCTCCCAGCATTCAAATCCCATCTCAAAACTCACCTTTACAGAACTGCTTTTAATGTGTGATTAATGTGCCGTGTCATGTTGTGTCCTCATGTACTGTCCTGTGTCTTGTAATTGTCCTATGTGTATTGCTTTTATGATTTTTACTAATGTAAAGCGTTTTTTTTTTAATACTTTATTTTTCTATGTGCCACACCATAGTGACATTCAGTATAACAATAGCAAAAAAAACCAACAACTAATATACATATATAGACATAAGACAGACACCAACCTCAACATATACACGAAAAAGAAAAAAAATATTAAAAGGACATATCTAAACAACAACAACAAACACCAACAAAACAAAGAGAGGCCTAACATGCCTTTAAATACCTTCTAACCCCCCTGTTACCTCCCTCCCCTATACATCCCTTACACTTCACTATCTTTTATGTATTAGCCAAAATTCCTATTTTCACAAATCCTTATTTCCATTCTTATTTCATAAACACAATACAACTAAAGGGAGAGAGACGCACCATGAGAGCAAGTAAACAAACAAGTACATGACAATACCTCCAAAGATAATAATAAAAAGTAAAAAAATAAATAAATAAAAAAAAAAAGTAAAAAAAAACAAAAAAAAAAAAAAGTGCTCCCCGTTCAGTTGTTGACTCCTCCATATTATTATTATTATTATTATTATTATTATTATTATACTCCTCCATATCCGTCAAATAATCCATTGACCACCTCAGCATTAAGAGTACTAAGCTTTTAGGTGCATTTAGATCTCTTCATGTCTTATGCTATCTTAGCATTTCACCCCCATTTTTTATATAGCTCTCCCATTTAGCCCACAGCATGTGTCTCATCCCAAGATTTCCTCTGATTTTATATGTTAATTGCTCCATTTCTTTTACTTGTTCCATTAAGTCTCGCCATTTCTCTAAAACCGTATTTAATGTATTTAATATTATTATTATTATTATTAAAAACATGTAGATATACACACACACACACACACACAAACACACACATATACAGGACTGTCTCAGAAAATTAGAATATTGTGATGAAGTTCTTTATTTTCTGTAATATAATTAAAAAAAAAAATGTCATACATTCTGGATTCATTACAAATCAACTGAAATATTGCAAGCATTTTATTATTTTAATATTGCTGATTATGGCTTACAGTTTAAGATTAAGATTCCCAGAATATTCTAATTTTTTGAGATAGGATATTTGAGTTTTCTTAAGCTGTAAGCCATGATCAGCAATATTAAAATAATAAAAGGCTTGCAATATTTCAGTTGATTTGTAATGAATCCAGAATGTATGACATTTTTGTTTTTGTAATTGCATTACAAAAAATCACAATATTCTAATTTTCTGAGACAGTCTTGTGTGTGTGTGTGTGTATATATATATATATATATATACACACACACACACATATACATATGTATGTATACACACACATATATATACACACAAACTTACTTGCAAAAACACACATGTAAATATAATTATAGAGAGACTGAAAGGCGGAAAGATGACGGAAGTCATGTCCATGTATCATACGATAAAACGGATGACCTAATTGTTGTGACAGGCCTAGTCAGCCTCTTTCTCACTAATTAGATACTCCCTATATGACAGACACAGGCTCGCTTCACTGCATTGTTGGATTGTTCAAAGAAAGCAGTGCAGATGCACGGTACAACATATTCCAGGAAACTCCATACTGGATACATTTGCATACTAATTTTGAACAGAGCCATTACCTTGTTGAAGAAATCACACCAGTATCTGGATACCGAGTTAGAAACGTAGAAAGTTAGAAATCCTGAGTCCTTTAAGCTTCCACAGAGCCCCATCTTCCCTATGAACAAATATGCAACTTGCATACTAAATCAGACTTGACCTCCATCATGAGGAGCATTAACTGGTTCACTGTTTAACTGTTACATAGTTGTGTCAGCCAGCAAATTTAAGTGATTAATAAGCTCCCGCTGTTTATATGACTGCTGCAAATTCCTGGACGATTAATAGGGAATCCTTGGTCTTTACAAGCCTGCGTGCATACTTCAAAAAGACAACCTGCTCTGTAAATGGACAACACTCTCTGGCAAGCTGTATTGCAAAAACTAAACACGTACAAATCACTAGAAGTACTTCACCCAAGAGTACACAGTAAAATACGGTGCAGGCTGTGCAAGTAAACTGTTCACATGCTTCTGCGGGACAGTGTGTGGTGAAACCTCTTTCCCAATCTCCCCCCGAGTGATGCAGCAAAGAAAAAAGAAACGGCTCTCAGTCCTACCTCGTTGTATTCATATTTGAAGGGGATCTGTAAAGTGTCCATGGCCTGGATCATAGCTTGCATGGCTGTTAAGATGTTCTGGTAAACCAGTCGCGTGAAACCTCTCCTGTCCTCTTCGGAGTATCCACAGCCGTGGATGATCCTCATCTGTTTGATGAAAGTGCTCTTTCCACTCTCACCAGTTCCTGGACACCATCAGATACATAATGTCACTACATAGAAAACACATAAACTCAAAGAACAGACCCGTTTTAAATAAGTACAAGACACTTCTACATTTCTCAAAACTTTATAACCTTGCTGTTTTTTTCTGAGCCCCGAGCCCATCGGTCCTTATTGAACTTATTGAGACCGCACCCTTTCAATAAAAGCTCACTGCAGAACCAAAAGTGCTTTGAGGTGGGAGATTCATTTCAGATCTTAAATGTTGTTGCAGTGCACTTGTATTTTATTGTTTTGATTGTTCTATTTATCCTCCTTTTTTATATATTACTTGCTGTAAAGCACTTTGGTAAACCAAAAGGCTGTTGTAAAGTGATATATAGATAAAGTACATTTAGGGCTGGGCGATATATCGAGATTTTAGTATATATCGATATATTTTCAAACACGATATGGTACGAGACAATATCGTTTATATCGATTTAAAAAAAAAAAATCTTTTTTTTTTTTTTTAATGATTTTGATATAGCTTATTTTGTGACAAATTGACTTGAATGTTTTATTTGAGATTTGCACAAATGTTTTGTTATTTGCACAACTGTCAACCTCAGTGGAAAAGTCTGCCTGTTACTGTCTACATTGTATTAATTGCACAGTGTATTTTAATTTAATTGTTATGCAGGAAAGGGATATTTGTTTTATTTTATTCAAGAAGCATTTTTATTCTATATATGCAGGCAGTTTATTTTTATTTCATTTGTTTTATACATTTTGATATTGTGCAGACCTCTGTTAATAAAGGAACCTGTGTGACATTTGGCACGAGGCTTTGTATTAAAACTGACTGTTTTTTAAGGGTTTGCCTCAGAAAAAATTAAGCTAACAGAGATGCTATGCTATAATGCTTTGGGGGAAACCCCAATTAAGGCACAGAAAAAATATCGAGATA